>NC_072735.1:884175-926724 GCF_026930045.1 Uloborus diversus
TGTTACTTCTTCACTTTTTAGGACTTGATCTTTATCTAACACCAGTGGTACCCGCACGGCTTTGCCCGTAGTTGAAAATTGAAAGGTCATTTGGCAGTTTTGCCAGATGGTCAAATCCAGATTTCCCCAATTCCCTTCCAACTTTTCCCCAAAAAGCGATGTTTTCTATCAAAATTTCCCAAATTCAAAAATTATTTTTCCACTAATATTTTCATAAAATGAATCGTTTTCCTCTGATATTTTTGTCTCTTGAAAAATTTTTTTTCTCCCCAAATAGCCAATTTTTTTTATAAATTTCCCCAACTTATGTTTTCTTCCCATTTTCGCAATTTTTTTTGTTTTCTTTATCTTTTTTTATCTTTACTAATAATAAAGCTGAGTCTCTCTGTCAGGATCATTATGACGAGCATAACACCCAGACCGTTCGACCGATTTTCATGAAATTTGGCAAAGAATTAGTTTGTAGCATGGGGATGTGCACCTTTAAGCGATTTTTCGAAAACTCGATTTTGTTCTTTTTATATTCCAATTTTAAGACCATTTTCCCGAGCAAAATTATCATAAGATGGACGACTAAATTACCAAGTTATCATAATGTGGAACCGTAATGCGGGAAAGCCAATTGGCGAGAAATTCATCATGCATTATTTGTAAATATACAGGGGAACCAAAACACCTTTTAATTTTCTACTACGGGCAAAGCCGTGCGGGTGCCACTTGTCATTAATACAAGCGCCTGACCGAGAGATAAGAAAAAGCCAAATATTTTTTTTTCTACTCGCATTTACTACTCTGCTTCTGTATGTACACTTAAACTATGATTTTTGTATATATTTATCCAAGAACATTCTTCATCAGACTTATTTTTGCCTGTTTCACTTATCAACTAGTTACTCACACAGAACTATTAATGCGAATTCCGTAGCATAATGTTCCACATAATGCAAAATGCGAATTCCATAAAGTTGAGCAAAGCTAAACCAACGCTGCTTGATACAAACAATATAACTACCAGATGTAGGGACGCGAATTTAAATACAAAATTTTTTTCTTCCCGAAGTTTTTTTCCCAGGTTTTCCCCAAGAAAAAAATTTTCCCCAAAGAATTGACCTCAAAACCCATTTCCCCAAAATTTCACCAGATATTACCAGATTTCCCCAAAATGGGTAAAATTTTCCCAATCTGGCAACACTGTCATTTGGTTCGCCTGTATATTTACAAATAATGGATGACGAATTTCTCGCCAAGTTGCTAGGTTCATTTGCTTGCCTATGTTACTGTTCTGCGTTATGATAATCTGATAATTTAATTTATCACGTTGTGATAATTCTCTCGGTAACATTTTCTTAAAATTAGAATAGATAAAGAACAAAATCGAATTTTCGAAAAATTGCATCAAAAAAGTGCACACCATCATGCTATAAACTAATTCTGTGCCAAATTTCATGAAAATCGGTCGAACGGTCTAGGCGCTATGCGCGTCACAGAGATCCTGACAGACACACATATCCAGACAGAGAGAGATCCATACATATACTTTCAGCTTTATTATTAGTAAAGATAAAAGACAAATAATTAAAGTAATAGCAAATGTTAGAAATAATAAATGTTACTAGAGATGTTATATTGTTTATCTACAAAATATATGTACCTAGGCGTTAAATGTTCAAGTGTTACATAGCTTTTAGATGTAACTAATATAGAGATTTTGATTCAGATTTTTATTTGTGTGTAACCAATGAGTTAGAAACAAATGGTGCTACTGAAGATGTTGCATGATTTAGCAATTACTAAATATATATGTACTCATGTGTGGCATGTATGTCAGTGTATTGTACAACCTATGTGTTTAAAAACCATTAAATATAATGAATAACTTACAGTGATAAAGTTGCGTTAAAAAGACATTTTTAAACTTAGACATGCTTAGTTTACCTGTTAAGCAACTCATTTGTTAAATACAAATACAAATACAAAAGTGACGACCAGCAACAGGCTCTAGGCCCAGCTAGACTGGTCCTAGTCAATTTACAATCCCTAGTGAAGATCAATGGCCCTCTTAAAACTATCTACTCCCTTGCTCATTACCACTTCTTCCGGTAAGCTGTTCCAAGATTCCACTACCCTGCTAAAATAATAATTTTTCCTAATATTCATATTAGCCTGAGATTTAAGTAGCTTAAAACAATGACCCCTTGTCCTGTTTTCAGTGCTAAACTTCAGCCCCGTAACATCTTTCATTTTAATGAATTTAAACAACTGAATCATGTCCCCTCGGTCTCTTCTTTGCTCAAGACTGTCCATTTTTAGCCTTCTAAGCCTGGAATCATAGTCTAAATGAGAAAGTCCATTTATTAGCCTTGTAGCCCTCCCTTGAACCCTTTCCAATACATTATTATCTTAAATAATTAATTATTTTTCTTAAATGATTTACTGGTCGAACAACTGTTACGTAGATTTTTCAAACAAATCATCGAATCGTTAAGTATCTGCTCAGTGCCACTGATCTGCAATGATTAGGATCGATCAAAAGGGAATCCATTATCAGCAATTAGAAGCGCGAATGCCGCCGATGCCCCGAAAGTTGTTTACTGCAAAGGAACAAAAGTCAGATTCAAGAAGAAATTTGTTTCTGGGAAGATTAGATTGCTTGTGTCGGGCGATGGGGGAAGATTCTTATCAAATTAGTTCGAGTGTCCTACGGAAAAGAATTTTTTTTAGGGAAACAAATGTCAGTGTCAACGTAGGAAAACAGTCTCTATATAGCTTTCTTTTTAAACAGGGGTTGAAGCATTCCGAGTGGTCAAATTTTTTACAATGGACAAGTTTTATTAGACCCCTAACTAATAAATTTTTATGCAATGGACGTGTTTTATTAGACCCCTAACTAATAAATTTTTATACAGTGGACATGTTTTATTAGACCAATAACTAATAAATTTTCATGCAATGGACATGTTTTATTAACCCTTTCAGGCGCGCGTCATTAATTTTTGAGAAATCTTAAGAAAAAACACCACAAATGGGTTTATTTGATCATCTAGACATAGAATTTTCAGTTAAAAAATTTTTTTTTCAGAATTTTTTTCACTGGGGGTGGTGTCCCCATTTATTCCACCCCCCCCACCTGGGGAAGGACAAAAACATGTTTATGCATGTAAAAATGAATTTGAATCTTTTCGAACAATATGATTGACTACCTCAGGAAAAAAGAAGAAAAATGATTCACTCTTTCAGCGCTAATTAAAAATTTTAAAATCTGAAAAAAATTACAATTTTTATGGTAAATAAAAAAATAAAAAATTTGGTGATTTGAACAAGAAATTGAGCCTACGAAAAAAATTTTTTTTTTTGTTATTCTGCCATCTAATGTTGTTCATTGAACTTAAAAGAAGAGGACTCAAGCAATTTTGATTCAAAAAATTCGGAAAAAAGAGAGAAAAAAATTCATAAATTAGTGGTTTCACAGCGGCAACCACCGCCCCTGAAAGGGGTTAAACCCCTAAATAATAAATTTTCATGCAATGGACATGTTTTATTAGACCCCTAACTAATAAATTTTTATGCAATGGACATGTTTTATTAGACCTCTAACTAAAAGAAGAGAATATATATATATATATATATATATATATATATATATATATTATATAATATATATATATATATATACACTGAAGAGCCAAAAAAAACTGGTACACCTGCTTAATATCGTGTAGGGCCTCCGCGAGCATGCAGAAGTGTCGCAACACGACGTGGCATGGACTCGATTAATGTCTGTAGTAGTGCTGGATCCAATTGACACCATGAATCCTGCAAGGCTGTCCATAATTCGCTAAGAGTACGAGGAGGGGGGAGATCTCTTCTGAACATCACGTTGCAAAGCATCCCAAATATGCTCAATAATGTTCATGTCTGGAGATTTTGGTGGCCAGCGGAGCTGTTTAAAGTCAGAAGAATGTTCCTGGAGCCACTCTGCAGCAATTTTGGACGTGTGGGCTGTCGCATTGTCCTGCTGGAGTAGCCCAAGTCCGTCGGAATGCACAATGGTCATGAATGGGTGCAAATGATTAGACAGGATGCTTACGTACGTGGCACCTGTCACAGACACATCAAGACGGATCAGTGGTCCCATATCAGCCCCACTGCACACACCCCATACCATCACAGAGCCTTCACCAGCTTGAACAGTCCCCTGTTGACATGCAGGGTCCATGAATTCATGGGGTTTTCTCCAAAACCCGTACGCGTCCATCCGCTCGATACAGTTGAAAACGAGACTCATCAGACCAGGCAACGTGTTTCCAGTCTTCAGTCCAGTGCTGGTGTTCACGGGCCCAGGCGAGGCGCAAAGTTTTGTGTCGAGCAGTCATCAAGGGTACACGAGTGGGTCTTCGGCTCCGAAATCCCATATTAATGATGTTTCGTTGAATTGTTCGCACGCTGACACTTGCTGATGGCCCAGCATTGAAATCTGCAGCAATTTGCGGAAGGGTTGCTTTTCTGTCACGTTTAATGATGTTTCGCAATCTTCGTTGGTCCCGTTCATTCACGATCATTTTTCGGCCGCAGCGATTGTCGAAGACTGGATGTTTTACCGGAATCTTTATATTCACGGTACACTCGTGAAATTGTCGTACGGGAAAATCCAAATTTCTCCTCTACCTCGGAGATGCTATGTCCCATTTCTCGTGCGCCGACTATAACACCATGTTCAAACTCACTTAAATCGTGATAACCAGCCATTGTATCAGCTGTAACCGATCTAGCAACTGTGTCAGACTCTTGTCTTATATAGTCGTTGCCGACCGCAGCGCCGTATTCTGATTGGTTCCATATCAATTTATTTGCATACGCATGCCTATACCAGTTTTTTTTGGCTCTTCAGTATATATATATATATATATATATATTTATATTTATATATATATATATATATATATTTATATATATATATATATATATATATATATATATATATATATATATATATATATATATATAATATATATATATATAGTATATATATATATATATATATATATATATATATATATATATATATATATATATATATATATATATATATATATATAGTATATATATATATATATATATATATATATATATATATATATATATATATATATATAATATATATATATATACATATATACATATATATATATATATATATATATATATATATATATATATATATATATATATATATATATATATATATATATATATATATAATATATATATATATATATATATATATATATATAATATATATATATATATATAACATTATATATATATATATATATATATAATATATATATATATATATATATATATATATATATATATATATATATATATATATATATATATATATATATATATATATATATATATATATTATATATATTATATATTATATATATATATATATATATATATATAAGATTTAGCATTCAATTTAACTTTGTGAAAGAACATCATTACCACCTTAAAGTTTGGTTTATGTTTATATTGTATTTTATTTTTAACCATACTAGTGATGAAAAATAAAGTTTTTCACACCACTTTATTAAGGCTTTTGACAATTTAGTAATATGATTAACTTATTCACATGGTTATTTTTTATTCCCCGTGAGTTAGAGGAAGAAAAACTGATTGAGAAAAGATATGTGATGAAGTAATGAGAGAAGTAATAAAAAATATTTTGAAAAGACAATGTCCCTATGAGAGTCGTTGTTGTAAAATATGGCGAAAAAGGCGACATTGTTTAGAACAGCGGTGCACAAACTTTTTCTACGTCAGGGCCGCAACTCATATTAAAATGATTTTCGCAGACCAGAACACATATAAAATTTCGAAATATTTAAAATTTCTGTTAATAATGAGGGAAAATATGGAAAAAGAATTTTTTTTAAAAACCAATGATTGCTATGCTTCTTTCAATAAATACATCTGTTTTTCAGAAACCAATTTCGGAGCATTCGACTCCATATTCGTAACATCTGTCATTAATCGTGCCTTTTCGAGCTGTAAAATTAAACGAAACAACGGGCAACGCGGAGCAGTTTGGCGGGACGTAGGTTGGACGCCAATGGTTCAGGCTCTTAGCTGCTGTTAAGAAAACAATTGAAGAAAGGAAAAAACTCCTATTTTGAACTATATATATGTGTGTGTGTGTTCCAAATCAGGCATTTGCTTTTGAACAAGAAAATTCTTTGGTTTAATATTTGGTTATATTGTCTTCAAAATGCATCATGGGTTAGTGACTGCTGAATACAGAAAACTGGCATATCAACTGGGTGGTTGTATGAATTTCTTACCCGAATTATGTTGAAATTTCGTCTAACCATCTAACACCATCTAACATTAACCATGTCACACTGCTAAGTGCATCTTGCATTATTGTTTTCGAAAATATTTTAGAATATATTGTAGAACTGTAGTTTTAATAATTACTTCTCCCTGTGAAGCAAAAAATATGTTATTGATTTCATGTAGAGTAGTTCAATTCATTTGTCCTATTAGTCTCTTGGCAAGAATCATTGGATCCCAGACAAGGGTTCCAGTAGGACAAAATGTATTTATCAAGTAAGTAAAGCTCTTGTTGGAAAAAAAAGAGATATAATTTCTCAATCTTTTACGATTGAATAGAGACATATTTGTCTTTTGTAAAAAAAAAAAAAAAAAAAAAAATAACGATTTGTAGAATATGATAAAATTTAGCATTTTTATTGTGCACTAGTGGTACCCGCACGGCTTTGTCTGTAATAGAAAAATTAAAAGGTCTTTTGTTTCGCCTGTATACTTACAAATAATGTATGGTGAATCTTCTCGCCAATTGGCTTGTACCCATGTTACGGTTCCACGTTATGATAATTTCGTATCTCGCCAATTGGCTTGTGCCCATGTAACGGTTCCACGTTATGATAATTTCGTATCTCGCCAATTGGCTTGTGCCCATGTAACGGTTCCACGTTATGATAATTTCGCAATTTACTCGTCCATCTTATATTTTTGTTCTTAAAATTGGAATAGAAAAAGAACCACATCGAATTTTCGAAAAATCGCTTCGAGGTGCGCACCCCCATGCTACAAACTAACTTTGTGCCAAATTTCATGAAAATCGGCCGAACGGTCTAGGCGCTATGCGCGTCACAGAGATCCAGAGATCCAGACATCATACAGGCATCCTACAGACATCCTCCGGACAGAGAGACTTTCAGCTTTATTATTAGTAAAGAAAATGCTAAATAACCCGTTAGATTCCCCGTTTCCCCCATACAGTGAACATTTATTGTCTAAGTTCAACTACCACTTATATCAATAACTGTTCTAAAACTTAAATTTTAATTCACTGTCTGTGTGTGTTTAGAAGTGCAATCACGTGTTATTACAAATGTTCGACAAGTGTAGATCAAATATCGCAACTGTTAATACGATTATTTATTCAGGGAAGATGAACTTTTGTAATAGTTAATGCATTTGAGTGTTTAAACTACTAGTGAGGATAAATATTACTTCAAGAGTGTTAATTTCATTCATTATAGTTATTATAATGTTCGTATAACTATTGTTCTGGACAAAAAAAAATGTTTTCAGGAGAAGATCATCACTCCGGATGGTGGGGGGGGGGGATGATTACATTCATTTCTTGGATATTAAAGTTAAGCAATAATTATTTGTGCCATTTAAATTTAGATTTTGACTGAAGCAATGCTTATTTTTTGCGTGTAATTGTTCGGTTGTTCATTGAGAAGAGTGTGCATAAAATGCTAAGATAATTTACTATTCTCAAAAGGAACAAATTGGAAATTTGTTTTCAAAACTAGAGTACGTAAAGAAAGACCATAGTATTTGGTTAAAACCTTGCGTTGAAACATTATTTCTCACTTTTGACAGTGAATATCCATTAAAAAAAGTATGGGGGGAGGGGGCGGTGAGCTAATGTTCTTTCATCTCGGGATGCTATACACGAAAGCAATGCGTAATAAAACAACAAAATAAATTAAAATCGATGATTCTAATTTCTGAGAATATTTAAAAAAGTTATAACGCGATTTACCATGCATAAAGTGACATTTTGTTTCTTCATTTTAACAGCAACAGCACTGTTGCTCGGAATCCTGCAAGGTGTCAGTCAAATTTGCCAGTGAAATTTGAATTAGAACTCTGCTGTAGAAAATAAGTCATTAAAACGATATTTTTCGGCCCATGGGGATTCGAGTGCACTGCTATCGCATTATTAGCACGACGCTCTAAGCAACTGAGCCAACGGGTCTCCGTTTTGGGATGCTATTCAGTTAAAACAACGAGTGATAAATCACATAGTATTTTTTTTTCTACAAAACAACCACATCGAGAGTTCTCTCTTTACCTTTTTTTTCCAAAAACTGTGAAAAAATCTTTAGAACGATGCCTTGCTTACAAAGTTTGATAAAGTATCGAAGAAATTATGGCATTTCCACAAAAAAAAAAAAAAAAAAAAAAAAAAAAAAAAAATGGGGAATGTGTGTGGTGGGGAATGTGTATGTGTGTGTAGGCATATGTGTTTGTGTCTATGTACAGGCTTGAGTGTGTGGGTAGTTGTGTGTAGGTGTGTGTGTATGTATAGGTGTCTGTATGTATATGTTTGAGTGTGTGTGTGTGTGTATGTATGTGTGTAGATGTGTTTGTGTATGTGTGTAGATGTATGTATTTGTGTATGTGTGCGCGCGTGGTTGTGTATGTATGCGCTTGTGAGTAGGATATGGATGCAAGCTGGAGACGGTTTTCGCTAGAGGAGCAGCATCGTGAGGAGCCGGTCGACGGTGATGCTTCTGAGGGTGCTGGCGGGAAAATAAAATGATTGCACATCAAAACAGTCAAATAAAAACAATAAGCAATCGTGATTGCTCAAAAAAATTAAAAAAATCTAAACTTAATATATTTGATGATTGGTAAATAACATGTTAATGAATTCTTTTTTTAACTACCCAAGAAAACGATGTAAGTTCTTTTATATGCTTTTTTTTAATTGTTGTTATGCATTGCAATCGACAAACCTTTCAAGTAGAAAAAACAAAAGCTACGTGATACTATCTTCTTGAGCAAGATATTTAAAATAATACGATTTCCTTACATTTTGACACACACACGCGTGCACGCGCGAACGCAAGCACACACACACATGCCTACGTACACACACACAAAAGCACGCTCGCTAGTGCACGTACACAAATACGACACTAATTTGATCAGTTGTGTAAGCACTCGTTTAATCAAAATGAATGTAATAATTATAAAGTGGAAAACATTTATTTTTTAAGCATATAAAAATGGAATTTCCGTTCCTAAATTAAAAACTAGATTCTTTATTTTGAATTGTTCTAACTGCAGAAGTGTTTTTTTTTAAACTCTTCAATCCTAAAAAATATTTTTCGACTGATGAATAAAAGACTCAGTTCTGTTAAATGACTAACTCCTTTCACTTGAATTCTGAAGATTAAAACATTTGCTTTCAAATTATTGGATAAAGAGAACAAAGGTAAAAGTTTCTTCAAATAAAAGCTTTTGTGAATTTCTATCGCTGTACGGAGTTTGAAAAACACTTTCCTGTTTCTTTTTGAGTTCAGACAAGTGCCATTACTAGAAGAGCTTTTAACTTCAAAAATATTTTAATGACTGAAGATTGTTTTTTTCAGAACATAATTAGGTGGGAAATAACTGTAATCGATCAGTAATACAGATAATTAATCACAATGGAATGTGCTTGCATTAGAAATAATTCACTAATATTTCGAGTTTTATAAGTTACCTGAAGAATTAATGTGCTTGTATTATTTGAGCTTTCTTGAAAACTAAAAAACATTGTCAACAGAGCATCAATTTAAATTAAATATCCTCTGAAACTTAATAGTTAGTTACACTTTTGAAAATTCGAACATTTTTAATTTATTTATTTTTTTTAGAAATTTAAAATTATTCTAACTAACATTTCATGCTGTAGAAAAATGTTGTAAAATACTTTTCTAGAAAGTAATTAACGCTTCTTTTACTTAATGGAGTGAAAAAGTTTCATGTGACACATAAACATGTAATTTATTGTTAACAAAAGATTTAAATTTATCTTTTGATGAAATTATAACCATGAACCTAAAGGGGAAAAACGAGAAAGGAAACACAACTGAAGTTCTATAAGGTTATGGCGTTGTCAACCTTACAATACGGCTCTGAAACATGGACTTCGAACAGTCAAGAAACTAGTAGAATTCAAGCAACAGAGATGAAGTATTTGCGATCACTGAAGAACTGCACTATCCTAGACAAAATAAGGAATGAATCTATTCGAAGGGAATTACAGATATTCAGCCTCAATGAAAAAATACGATTGGAAAAACCATGTTCGACGTATGGCACGAGGGAGACTTCCAAGAGCTGCCTTTTATTACAGACCAAGGAGCAAACGAGACCGTGGTAGACACAGGAAGCGGTGGGGCGACCAAGAAGCCAGAACAGGCTATATGCCTGATCCTTGAAGGAGATGATGATGATGATGATGATGATGAGGATGAAACGATCCAACTTTAAAGTTATTTAGAGACGAATTGTTGCTTAGAAACTAAATAAATTTTGCGTAGAATCTATCGAATTTGTTTAAATCAATAAAAAACAGTTCAAAGTTTCACCGCCAGAGGACATTTTTTACTGAACTATATATTTACCACATACTAGCCATCATTTTTGTCTACCTACCTCCTACAGTCGTATGACAGCATATTCTATATTTGACCTCAGTGTGCTCTAGAAAATAGTAGGTGAATTCCAGGAAAAAGGGGACATGACACTTGAATTTTAAAAATTAATATTCTGCCCCTTGTGATCTACCATTCTCTTCAGAAATAAATGAATTTCTTGAATATTAACCTGTTTTTCCCATACAGTTTGATGACTTTCAGAAAATCAAGTGCAAAACCAAGTTTTCTCTTTGCGTTTTTACAGGGCAAAAAATCTCTTTTTTGTTACACTGTAATTTCAATATACTTGTTATCAGCATATAACTTTTATCTTTTGAATGTCTAGTTAAACTTTTCGGTAAGAAATTTAAAATTTCTTTCTTTCTTTTTTTTTTTTTTACCGTGAAACAGGTCCATTACTAAGTTGACAGTTTATATCCTTCCGTAATCAAAATACTACATCTCAGTTAGTTCATCAAGAACCTATTGGGTATAGAAACGAATGTTTTTTTTTTATGCAATGCAAAATTATGTTCCTTGTCAAGGGGGCTCAGTTAAAATTTTAATAAAGATTTAATTTACATGGATTTTAATGGTAACGGAAGGACAAAAAATACCGTAACGGAAGGATATTCATCTAAAAGCTGATACAGGGTAAAATTTTAGAATGCTAGTCGAAAACAAACTATTGTTTAAAGTTAATAGTCACATTTAAAACATATGTAAGTAATATTTGTACAAACATTATGTGTGCTTTCATTCAAAAAATAAACTTTTATTTATTTAAAAATTTTTTTTGTGGTTTTATTTATTCTATTGTATGTGATAAAAATCATGAAAACTTCACTTAAAAGTTCCTAAGCACGTGAAAATCATTTTGGTATGTTTTGTTTGTGATAGCACAAGCCAATTTAAGCAGAAACGATTGCTTACAAACTTGATATTTATATTGGAACAATGCAATATTGAAACTGCTTTCAGATTTGTTAACACTAGTCACAGGAAAGGACTGTTGAGAGTATTAGTTCCACCATTAGACACAGTGCGAAGAGATCAGTGAATTCAAAAAAGATGGAGTAATATCCATTCTTATCCTGACCAACAAAATATGCACTATTTGAACCATGTAACAAGTTACGTTATTGAATAAAGTCAGTATTTCAACAAATCGAATGAGAACGAACGAAGTGAAACTTCAGACTGTCAGTCAACAGACTGACAGTTATAAACAATATTAAAAAAAAGATACAGCTGAATCAAAAGCACCAAATAATGAGAATATGCGAAAGGATTCATAACATTTAGACAAGTTTTGTTTGTTTAATGGAAGGGAAATAAATTAACAAAGGGTAATGTTGAACAAGTACTTCATATAGAAGATAAAGGAGTAAAAACATCTTGTTTGAGAATGCATAATACTGTGGGACTGTTCTTTGTATTCCATGACAAAGAACATAAATGTTCTACGGATTCTGATATGATTTGAGTATTTCAAGGATTCAGAATTGTAACAGATGGCTCAGGTGTTAGATGTCATTATTTCATACTGTTGTATTAGCTAAATACATGTTTGTAACTTGAAATTTACCAAGTTAAATTGTTTTCGACTTCTTGTCTTTCTGTTACTGTCCTTCCGTTACCCTTAACAAATCATAATTTATATGCTTAAAATAATTATTTTTTAAAACTAGAGGTGAAATTGTAATGATTGAACAGTCCCGTATGTGCTCTAATTTTTATAGAATTTTTCCTTTTATAGTTTGGCTGAACTTTTGGGGAAAACATGATTGCGTGAAAATCATGTCGCAAAAATGTCCTTCCGTTACCGCTTTTTAAATTTCATTAAAAAAAAAGTTACTGGTAACACTTTTCCATACTGGTCGTTTCTTCACTCTGCTAAAATGACAGTCTAACCAGTAAAACAGTTAACTGACCGGATCCAATTCAGTCTAGTCAAACTAAAGCATTTTCCTGCATGTCAAGCATTACCAAATTGTCATACCGTGGCACGAATTTCATTGTTGATGACGTCAGGAGCGTTGCTGTCGTGTGCCAGCTAGGCTGGCAATTTGGGGTGCGCTGCTTCACTTTTCCAACTGTACCGTAATTTGGTGTGAAGTCCGACTTCTACAGTACACACATGCCGTAAACACCCGTTTATAGGGTAGGCAACCATTCACAGCACAACACATCCTCACAAAGAAAGGACAAGGACGGGAGAGAGAAAGAACGTCCATGCCCGAGCCGGGATTCGAACCCGGACCTTCCTGTCACAGTCAGACTTCTCTGACCACTAGACAAGGCAGGCGCGTCTGGAGCGTTACTCGATCAAATAGAATGCCTTTTCAATTTCAGAAAAGTTCTAAAAGCACAAAACGAAGAAACTAACTTGCGCCAAACAACTTGAAATGTGTTTAATAATATGCATTGTTTTAGTTGTGATCATATCCCAAAAATATCAGACAATATGCAGTCATAAGATATTTTTCTAAAATTTGTAAACTGACGCATTTGGGGTTAATTTTACTGTCTAAAACGAATGTTTTATTGTATTAAATATTGAAATGAACAATTTTTAAATCTTTTAGTTGATCATTTCTTATAACTAGCAACTAAATTTGAATGCTTCATTCGGCAATTAATTTCATTTTTACTGAGAAAAATGCGGTTTAAGCAATGAAAGGAACAAAACCATAATCATGAAGCAATGAGTGTAAAACCTCTTGTCCTTTTAAATGAATCAAGATAAGTGCATTAATTGTGTTGAATATCTTTTCTAAATAAATAAATAAATAAATAAATAAATAAATGAATAATAAAGCAAGGCAGAAAAGATGTGGTATGTCTTAGCAATAGACTGAATATTTTCAATAGAAAAAAGTATATCTACCAAGAATTAGACAAATGAAAAAAAAAAAAAAACTATCATTATTTAATATATTATTACTTAATTAACTTCATTTCTATTGGAGAAAAATAAAAGTTTAATGTTTATATAATGGAAACAATGAAAGCCATAAATGTCAAAAGATCGGCGTAGAACCTCTTGCTTTTTCACTCGAGACAAGATAAATGTATTAATCGTGTATGATATCTTTTCAAGAAAAAAGAAAAAAAACGAAAAAGGTGTCGCATTTCTAAGCCATCTATTGAAAATTTTGAATAGAAAAAAAAATACTTTCAGAAAGAAATTGAAAAATTAAAAAAAAAAAAAAAAAAAAAGAAGGAAAGATAGAGGGAAAAAAGACAAGATTTTAAGTCACCAATTCAGTTTTTTTTGCGTTTTTAAAGGAAAGACATACAAAAGCAGATTTATCTTTCACAGTGAGGTGGAAAAAAGTGGGGGAGAAAGGAGAATCTTTTGAGAAATTGTCCATTTCTGAGTTTTTCAGTGTTTAGACAGGGTGGACTCTTTTCAACTGAGCAAACATGAAGAATGACGGAAGCCCCACATGTATCGATTCTCACTGCTTTTTAATATCGTGTTAATCATTGAAAATTAATCACCTTCAGACTGTCCGCTTTAGTTATTGTATACCAGCTTATGAAAACGGTGGAAGCTTTTTTTTTCTCTTTTTTTTTTTCCTGATGTTAAAAAAAGACACCCAGGAAGTTTTTTGATTGCTGTTCTCAAATGGAGGAAGCAATGAAAAAATTCAATGAAATAATCTTTGAGGAAATATTTAAAAACGTCTGTAAACAACTTACATTGAAATGAAAAAAAAAAAAATGAGGGAACCTGTAGGAAATTAAAACAAAATTTTAAATGTTGCTTTTTTTAAAAAATAATATTAAAACATAAGGAAAACTAATAACAAACCAATATTCTGAGGATTTATTCGCAAATTATTTTTGCCTTTGGAAATTTTATTACACAACAAATAAATTACGCAGCAAAGTTTTTAGAAACTATCTGATTTGATTTTTTTAAATATCAAAATAATAGTACAAATAACATGTATGATAACAAAACTAAAACGTTACATGAGCTTTAATTTGTATATTTTTTCTTAATTCTCACTTGGTAAATATCAGAAAGAAATATATTTTAATTGAAAGGAAAGTGAGAATTCTTATTTAAGTAGCATCTGGAGCAGAATTAGAAATCGAACGTGCTTTTTTTTTTTCAAATCGAAAGATAACTTTTATCTGTCATAAGAGTTAACGGCCTCATCGAAAATGACAAAAATTACCTAAATTAAAACAAGAAGATTCCAGCTTGAGTGATAGAATCGCAACTGTTTGGTAGCAATTTGGATTGCTGGAGTTAATGCTCGTCACACGAAAAGTCATTTATTCGAAAAAAGAAGAAGAAAAAAAAAGGCAATCAAACTGATGTGAGAAACTTTGAGATTATATTCGTTACCACAGAGCAGGACACAAAGATGTGAAAGGAGCACTCTCTTTTCGGAAGTACTTAAGTTTCAGACCGTCACTTCGCTTAACTTTCCGAAACATCTGTTGCTTTCACAGCTTCGGATAACGTCTCTGTACCAGCAAGGTGTGATATTGAACATAAAAAAAAGCAATTTGTCGTATTAAAGAGCTTTTTTTCTAGAGTTTTCTTTTCTTTATTTTTTTGCTTAGAATATGTTTTATAGTAAAAAAAAGGAACTGCAAATTTCCAGTAAAATAAAGTAAAAAGTGAAAATCTTATATTTTTTCCTGTATAAGCTTTGCTACATGCGAATTGCATACACTGCAAATCTTCTGACATTTTTTGAACACGGACACTTGTCCTCTTTTCCAAATCGCTTTGAAGCACACTTTTTCCAGCAGCTTTCAAAACACTTTTCATATCACCTATTTGGTTCAGCACTGTTTTCCAACTCGCTTTGAAGCACACTTTTTCTAGCAGCTTTCAAAAAACTTTTCAGATCATCTATTTGGTTCAGCACTGTTTTTCAAATCGCTTTGAAGCACACTTTTTCTAGCAGCTTTCAAAACACTTTTCAGATCTCCTATTTGGTTCAGCACTGTTTTCCAAATCGCTTTGAAGCACACTTTTTCTTGCAGCTTTCAAAACACTTTTCAGATCACCTATTTGGTTCAGTACTGTTTTCCAAATCGCTTTGAAGCACACTTTTTCCAGCAGCTTTCAAAACACTTTTCAGATCTTCTATTTGGTTCAGCACTGTTTTCCAAATCGCTTTGAAGCACACTTTTTCTAGCAGCTTTCAAAACACTTTTCAGATCACCTATTTGGTTCAGCACTGTTTTCCAAATCGCTTTGAAGCACATTTTTTCTAACAGCTTTCAAAACACTTTTCAGATCACCTATTTGGTTCAGCACTGTGTTTTAGTACTTTTAGGAAAGCTTTTGAGAATATTGTTTGAGCACTGGCACATGTACCTTCTTTTAGAGCACTCTGCAGCACACTAAACAGTACACTTTTTACAGCACTCACGGAACATTCCTTTGATTATATCAGTAACTCATGCTGTTAATTTTACAGCAATCTTCTAGGGCAGCTGTCAACCGTCGTAGGGCAACCACCGTGACACCAGCCAGCAGCTGTTTATTGCAACGAGATTTCTTGTACTATAATGTTCGAATTAATTGGGACAAAGCTACTATTTTGCGAATTTTTAAGTGGATTGCCAGCTACATCCAGCAGGTCCCGCTAATTTGTTCTATTTGTCTTATGGTAACACCCCCCAGTAATTGGCACTTCCAACAAAAATGTCCTAAAATAAGATTCATATCCAGTCTTTTAAAAGTAGAAGTCTATATATTAAATGAATGTATATTTACTTTAAAGAGTATAACTTCAATACATGTTACTAAATGGCAACAGTGCACAGGAAAGAGAAACAATTGTGACTTGTGCCGAATCAGCCATTTTTGTTGTAAAAGCTTCTTCTCTGGCTTAAGGGAAGTATGCACATCATTCCATTAGAATCTGACTTAAAATTTATTTTTAAATTTTGATTGTCACAAGTTTTGTTTAGTCGAAAGATGTTACTTTGAGTGGGTAGAAGTAAATTTTTGTCTCTTTTTGGGTTTTTGAAGAAATAATGGATGCCATTTAGTGGTGTTTCAGTTTTGCAAGTTCCCAGTAATTGGCACATGTGCTTATATAGCCCCTAATGTATTGTGCAATTTGTCACTAGTTTGATTTCTAATACTTTTGCATCAAAAATATTATATAGGTTTTACTATTGGTTTGAATCTTCGAGAATCTACTGTAAAAAAAACAAACAACAAAAAACAAATATGTTTGGCCATCATAGTCAGATATTGCCACTGTAAAGAACTGTTCCATTTTTTGTGGTCCCTATGAATCATCGGTTTAGTGTTCCTTTTATGTGAAAACAGGTATAATTCCTGAAATCAAAACTGCATGCAGATTGACGCAATAGCAATAATTTCGGTATTTTTTAAATGTAAGATTACAAATTTTTAGTTCTCTAAAATACGTTTTTAAATTCAAGATGTGTTAATTTATGTAAGATTACCTACTTTAAATTAACATTAATTATGTTTCTTATCATGATGAAATTCGTAAGTAATTTAAAAGTAAAAAATAAAGTGATCTTCCAGTTTTATTAACATGTGCCAATCACTGGATCACAAGGTGTCATACACTGGGGTATCAGGTTCTAATTATTGGTGCTTTTGGTAACTTTTTATACACATATTTTTATAAAAATACCTATTCAAATATATTTGCTTTTACTGAACTGAATAGATGCACAGATGTGCATTCTTTGATACAAAAATATTTACAAGTAAATCTTTCTTTTCTAAGAAATAAAAACAGAGGTAAGTTTAAGGACAAACCCTTAAAGTGCCCATTACAGGGGTTACACCCTAATGCGATCTGGACGTCAGTTTTGATTGCTCGTAACCGGTTTGAATCAGAAGTTATGAACATTAAACAATTCTTCAGACTGTTTCAGTGAGAAGAGGAAGTTATATTTTGCATTCGTTCATTTTAGCACGCTAAAAAAGGATATATTTCCTAGAAAAATAGCAAAGAGAATATTGATTGGTTTTAGGAAATGGAGCTTCTCCCTGCGTCTGAAGAAATGACCATGGTAGCTGAACTATTTCCTTTTCGAAGAAATGGCTAATGTAAAGGAGAAAAGAAAAAGCTCCAAAACAGGATCATTTCTTACTCTAAAATAGCGTTATTAGACATAAAAAAATATATGTATATATTAATTTGAATTTTTGGCATCTTGAATTCAAATTATTCTTTTCGCAATCACGAGCGTGTGTGTGTATGAATGCGCGTGTGTGTTTGTTTAGGCGCTTGTGTGTGTGTTTGTGTAGGTGTATGTGTGTGGGTGCGCGCGTGTGTGTATGTATGCATGTGTGTGCGTGTTGTGTATGCAGTGCTGTGTGCGTACGCGTGTGTGTGTAGGCGTTCGTGTGTGTGTGTGTATGTAGGCATATGTGTTTGTGTCTGTGTGCAGGCATGAGTGTGTGTATGTGTATGTGTGCGTGTAGGAGTGTGTGTTTGTGTCTGCGCGCAGGCATGAGTGTGTGTATGTGTGTGTAGGCGTGTGTGTGTGTAGGATATGGAGGCAACCTGGAGACGGTAAGAGCAGCAGCATCGTGAGGCCGGCCGACGCGACGATGGTGCTGGCAGAGGATGCTGGAGGGAAAATAAAATGATAGGAATTCAAAACAGTCAAATGAGAACAATAAGCAATCGTGATCGCGCAACAAGAACTAGCCAATACCTTATGAGGTATTTTGGGCCTATTGATATTGATATTCATTGTTCGATACTGCAGCGGAGACTTCCACTGTTGGTCAGAAGAGGCGTTGTCAAAAGTTCGATTTTCTAATACCAAAAACATGAAATATTTTTTTTTGTCCCATGGATTTGTACCTGTTAAGCCAGATTATCTTTGGCGTGGTACCTCCTCTAACTCTTTAGGCGTTGTATCCCTTTTATGCACACAAAATGAAAGAATTGAAAATGTTACTTTTTCCTCTCATAGAAACAAACTGGAGTATTTTTCAATACTCCAAATTTCTCATCTGAACTAGATTTAAGCAATCAAAACTGACTTCCAGATGACATTAAGACAAGACATTAAGACATTAAGAATTGCTTAAGGGAACCCACTGAAGCAAACTCGCAACCAAGTTTAAAGTCCCCGAAAAAATATCCTTGTCCCAATTAATTTGAAAACTATGGCACTATGCTGAGAGATTCTATTGACTGATAGTTGAAGAAAACTTGAAATTATATCGGTGCTAAAGGAAGTGATGATTTCTCTAGTGCGCCCAAATGTGTTCCCAATCCGTTCTTAATAGTGCTCTCAAGCTGCCTAATTTTATTAAATATCCTGCGCGGGACACATTCGGAGGACATTTCGTACACTTTCACATTAAGGGATCACATTCAGAACACATTTATTGCACATTCAGGCGACTGGAATATATTTTCTGAATTAAAGCGTTTCCAATGTGCACTCGGAACTTGCGGTACGGACATTTCGAGGCAAAACTTAATAGTGTAGATATTGTTTTAGGATAACAATTTATTTTTGTCAGTTTTCAACTTATGAATTTTTTTTCCATTATTATCGCTAACTTTCTCCAGTCACAATGAAAACTGCTTTATCTCAAAGTTCAATTTACATTATGCTTAACGTAGCATTTTAACTTATTTTAATTTTTTTCCAGAGTATTTATGCACTTGAAAGAACTATTGATTTAAATTTAAGGAAAAAAAACTCATATAAAATTTCCTTCATAGCATAGTAAAGGAAAAACTTAAAATAAGAATTAATACCTCGTACAGATATTTCAAACATTAGTAAACCCCTTCTTTTGTCGGAAGGAACTTGGTTAGGACACCGCATTTCCAAGTTAGTTTTTTAAAAGTCTGCAGTGCCTCATCTATCTTGAACAGATACAAATACTTGAAAAAAGCGCTTTTAGGGACATTAAAAACGGGTGCAAACCCTCACTTAACAGGAGCATTTGCTTCAAATTTTATTGAAAAGAACTCTTGGCATAATGCATGCTAAGAAATTAGTTTTTTTTTTAAATTTGATTTATGTTAGGGTATATTTTGAAGTTAAGTTTTTTTTGCATTACTTTATTTTTACATTAGCACCTACAGGAATAGTACGAACCTTCTGTTCAAAATCCGAACAACACTAAATATTTTTGGTCTCTAAGAGATGAGAATATTTTAGAGTATGAATTTAACTTCAGTTTTTTGTTTAAAAAAAACAAGCTTAAAGAAGTTATGTGAAAATAATGCATTTTATATCGTTTTTATAACAAATAATAGGTTTGTTTTCATATTAAAGAAAGATTTTCTCCTCAGAAAAAATATCCTGTAAGTGCTAAATATTTACATCTGAAGTAATTGGAAGCGTAAACCAATTCAGAGAAAAATGACTGTACTTAGAAAATAGTTTTAGAGACACTAGAAAGTAGGCTCTTTTAGCTCTGAACAAGCTTCTAGCTTAACTATGCTTAGTTATTATGTTCTTTTAAGATTATGTGTCTACATAATAGAGTTTACATGAATTAAATAGAATATAATAGCGCATGACAACTTGATATATCATTGGAAGAAAATCAATTATTTCGATTGAAATGTCGTTTGTTAGCCATCCCGCATCCAAATTCTCTCATCTAATCATTGAATTGGGGGCTCGTCCACAAATTACGCCACGCTTTGAGCTTTGAGGGGAAGGGAGTCGGGAAATTGCGAGTTTGTCATAAGTGGTAGGGTATCATCATGTATTTTTTTTAAACAATATGCTAATGTGATATAAGCGTGAAATGTGACAAGGGGAGAGGAAAGGGTATCGGTATACTGAAATGTGACATTTTGCTACAGAGCAGAGAGAGGGGAAGGGTTGTTTCTTAGTCAAAATTTAAATTTTAACTAGCTGCGTCGCCCGGCTTTGCACGGTCCACCTCGAAAATAAAAGTTATTTCAAGTGACGCGAATTCAACACTCTCGCTTGAACCAAAAAAAAAAAAAGTCAGTGAAATTTTGCGGCATATTGCGGAAAACCTCGAAAAAGTAAACATTTTAAATCCCCTGATCACAAGAAAAGCCTCAAAACAAAGACAAGAATTTTACCTGTTCATATTCGAGGAAAAAAATGGCAACAGACACCTCAATGATTTTCTTCACCGCTATACATTTTAATAAAAGCATTGTTGCGAAAAGTTGAGATGAAGCACTGAATAATAATTTGAATGGAGGAAAGCCTTCGAAAAATTGGGATTTGAATTTGAAATCTAAGAGTCACTGATATCTCCGCTAATTATTATCGGAGGATTATGTTAAATAGCCAAACATGAAGACGGGAAGATTACGAATACATCGATACCTAGTTCGATGGTCAGTTCACTGTCGTACGGGAGAAGAAGCTTGGACATACATAGATACGCTCAGTTTTTAATTATATAAGAGATGGCGTGCTTCAGCAAAGTTATTTTATAGCTGCATAAATAAACAAATTTAAAAACCTAACTAAGTGCAACTCGAGGCTTAGAAGTGCCGCTAATTCGGCCGAATAATCGTGATGTTAAATAAATCACCCCGTACTTTATATTACTAGTTTATAAGATTTAATTAATTTTAGTTTGTTTTGTGACATCAAAGAAAATTATTTTCAAATAGCCTCTGTGTTCTATTCCATACTTTGTTCCGTTTTGCAGTTTTTACGAAAAATCAATCGTTCTTCGGAATGAACCATAATGTTTCCTACTACAATAATTTTACTTAGAAATGTAATTTTTGGTACAAATTTGCTGTGTTTAAACAACGCTAGAATGTTTTTACTTCCTTTTACAAAAAAGGAAGTATTGTATTCGCGAAAATTTTTTCAAACATCGGCCTTAATTTCTATTTTGCTCACCCCCAAATAAATGTTGGGGTTTTTTTTCGACTCGACCAAACGTGGATATATGCCTAGGAACGTACAGACACCCGAAATATCCATTTTGACGATCCCCTAATTAATTACGACGAGTTTTCTCGTGACGTCTGTATGTACATATGTGCATATGTGCGTATGTGTGTATGTATCTCGCATAACTCAAAAACGATATGTCCTAGAAAGTTTAAATTTGGTACATGGACTCGTAGTGGTGTCTAGTTGTGCACCTTCCCTTTTGATTGCATTCGGATGTTCCTAAGTTGGTCTTTTGCCCTTTTTGGAGGGAAATCATTGTTAATTTCGATGTAAACTCAAGTGGTGTAATAATTTGGCGGACACTTGGTGATATATCGCCAGTCTTTTGGTCGCGAAGTTTTGTCGCCAACTTGGCGACAAATTTGGCGATTGTTGTTTTTAAAAATCTGGTTTCGATTTGGCCACTATTGGTGATATTTAGAGAGTAAAAAATTGAATTACATTAAAATTGCCAATCATGGGAAAATGACATTAAATTGGAGTAAAAGGAAGTCATGTGATGCACACATCAGCTCGTTTTTTCTGAGTTTTAAGAAAACAAAGTGTCATTTTTGATAAAAACTGAGCTAACTGGAAATGTGTTGAAAATTACTCTGACTGGTATCCCTCTCTCTGAGATCTTTAGACTATAATTACCTACGTTTTCATTTTTAATACTAAAATGCGGCTAAAAGCACATTTCCTGATAAACAGATCTGTATCACTCTTGATTTACTATCGGTAAGATAACATTTTTAACAGAAAACTATTGAATAGATGTTGTGTTCTATAGAAAACATTCCTTCGCTCGTTACATTAGCAGATAGCAAAATGAGAAAGGATATTATTGCGAAAACATATTTTGAAAAACGAGCTCTTTTTTTAAGTGATAAATCATCCAATCACTTTCTCTGCATTAAAACACGGGGTTTCGAAAGCATCAAATCTTTCGCATACACAGCTAAGTATGTTTTTACTATTACTTCATCAAAAGTAACCTGCTAGCAACATTCATCGCCAAACGTTTCCTTACATATTTAAAGCATTGAAGTAAAAAAGCATAAGTTTTTAAGAGTTTTTTTATATTTAGCTAAAATATAAGTTTCTCAATGAATTATTTCAAAATTCAATAAGCTGAGTCAAGTTCACAAAAGTTTAGTGCCAGAAAATATCTCGACTTTTACGATTCTCTTGTTCAGTTAATGGAATTTGTTGTAAAGAAAAGAAAAAATGAGATTTTCTTCAAGTAGAAATTTGCTATTTTCTGCACTTGTGTTTATCTTTATTTAATCATAAAAAGTCTTAAAAGTTTTCCTTATTACTGAATGTGATGACGAGTAAATAAAAACATATTTTTTCAAAAGAAATGACTGGTGTTGAAACAACATAAATAAAGTTGAAAGGAGTGCCACTTAAAATGGAACTCACTGTATTCTATTTTCGTTATTCTTTAATCAAGAAGATAGTGTACTTTAAAAGTTCTATGCAATCGATTCATTTGAAAATATTTAGCATTTAGTTTTCAAAAAGTATTTTAGTTGAATAATTTATTTTTATTCTGAATTGTAAGATTTATCAATTAAAGCACCAACCAAGTCAGAAACCCTGATTCGTTGTACGTAATGGTTTCAATTCCGGTATACCGAATACCGGTATTCGGAGCTATTTTGCAATTTCGTAATACCGGGATTTGCTGGAGTAGAATACCAGCATTTTCGGTATTAGCTAAAAATAATAAATAGTTTGTAATTTAAGATTTTCAATTTAAGTAATTGAATATTAAAATATGATTATTTTTCGATAAGACACAGTACCAAAATCTATGTATTGAAGTAAACATTTGGCTTCAAAAGCACAAAGTTATTGAACATCAATGAATAAAAGTAGTAGAAAGATTGCATAATGATATTTTCATCACTAGATGGTGGAATGAATCGTACTTTTGTGAGTTTATGTGATCCACGCTTTTAAAATCTCCATTTTTTAGACTTGCCCACTTGTGAAAATTAATTTTAAATTTTTTGAAAGCATTGGAATTTAAGTGTTGCGCTACAAAAAGTTTGTTCTAACAATCAATTGCAGCTATCTTTTATAATATTTAAAAAAAAATTGTCTCGACTGTACTGAATTTTGAGAAAAACTTTTTCTTGTTAGTATAACAAACAGTAATTTGTTTTTATCGGTATTAGTGTGCTGTTCTGTCTCGCTATTCGGTTTTAGACTAATCAAGATAACATTTATTATGCCTTTAACATTTGTAAAGAAAAAAGGCATAATCAGTTGAAATATGTTTTGGGATATTTACACAATTGTAAGTAATTTCTAAAAGAAAACGAAAAAAAAGAGGAATTAACGAGATCAAATTCATTGCAAATTTCAAACCAAAGGGTTAATAAAAAGCAAACACAAACCTATTCTGTCCAAGAGGAAATCGCTGAAGATGATGTTAGTATTGAAAAAAAAAAAAAAAAAAAAAAAAAAACTGTCGCTCGACGAACAGTTACAATCAGCTATAAATAATAATGATAAGAGAAAACTACCCACAATACAAAAGAACACAGCCACACTCACAAAAATTGTTTTTCTTTTTTTTTGAGCAATCACGATTGCTTATTGCTTTCATTTGACTGTTTTGAGGTCCTATCATTTTATTTTCCCACCAGCACCCTCTGTAGCACCACCGTCGACCGGCCGCCTCACGATGCAGCTCCTCTAGCGAAAACCGTCTCTAGGTTGCGACAATATCCTACACTTACACACATACATACACGCACTTACACAGACACACATACACACACTCAAACACATACACACACACACACACGCATAAATACAGACACCTACACATACACACACAACTACCCACACACTCATGCTTGCACACAGACACAAACACATATGCCCACACACACATACACGTTCCCCCCCCACACACAAATACTCATACACACAACTACCCACACACTCATACCTGCACACAGACATTAACACACATGCCTACACACACATACCTGCACACAGACATTAACACACATGCCTACACACATACACGTACCCCCTACTCACAAACACACATACACATACCCTCCTACACTCAAACACACATACCTCCCCCCCACACATATAAACACACATGCCTACATACACATACACTCGTGATTGCGAAAAACATAATTTGAATTCAAGAGGTCAAAGTTCAAATTATTTTTTTTTTTTTTTTTTTGAAAACCAACAAGTTAAAGACCGAAATATTTGAAGATGAGTGACTTTTAGGCACAACAACAGGAGGTATGACGCGCATTATTAGCAGTACCTACCGGCCTGCGTAAATTCAGAAAGAATATTTTCAACTGCAGGAAGTTTGTCCATTACAATAAGTTCCAGGATTAGTGAAAATTATCATAGTGTTTTCTTTTTTTTTTTTTGCTATTAGCGATTTTTTATTATGATATTTGTTCCTTTAACTTATATTTGTTCGCAATAAGTAAATAATGCACTTTTTAAACGAAATAATAAAATATGGCAACGAAATATTATGTTTTTTAATGTTTCTTGTTAGATTTCTAATACCGGTATTAATACAGGTAGCCCGGTGTCAAGTTAAAAAATACCGAATACCGGTATTGCATTTTTGATCCAGTGTTGAAATCCCTAGTTGTACGTATGCTTGTTTTTAACTAGTTAAAAGAAAAAAAGTTTCACGTGGAAATAATATTCATGGAAGAAATCTTTTTTGCGCTTTTCAGAAGTATGTAATGCCACATGCAAAAGTGAATGTCACGTGGTAATTTTCTCTCACCTTAAATTTGGCTTTTTTCTAAGAATTTCGGCAGAGTTTGATACTTTATGTCTCGATAGCGTATAATATTACGGCGAGTAATTTTAATATCGAAAAATGCCGCAATATGCTTTTTCGATTGCTACCTATTTTATTACTGTTTTTCCATTATTGAATTATGCCTGGTTCCCCAGTTAGGACCTGTACTAGCTAGTACGTCAAGTTGTGCACTTCTGTTTTTGGCTGCAATCGGCTGTTCTTTTGCATGTCTGTACGTATGTAATGTATATGGATATGCATCTCGCATGACTGAAAAAACCGTTAGTCATATAAAATTGAAAAGCATTCGTACACCATATAGCTGCATAGCAGTGGGCAACAAAAGGGCAGTAATGACAATTTTTTCATTTTAAAATTTTTCATTTTTGTCATATTGTTGTACGTTAGCTTCATTGTACAAGTTTGCTTATTTGGTTTCCGCTGAAAAAAATGAGCTGATGTGTGCATCACATGACTTCCTTTTACTCCAATTTAATGATAATAGCGCCTTGGAGTAAGCAAGGGGAAACACTAAATCTTTTCACCCCTAGTTTCTTGCGAATCGAAGCAAAAAGATGTTTACACAGATTTATTTTCCCATTATTGGCAATTTTAATGTGATTCAGTGGTTAACTCTTGGAATATCACCAACACTGGCCGAATTAAAACCAGACTTAAAATTTAAAAAAAAATCACCAAATTTTTCGCCAAGTTGGTGACAAAACTTGGCGGCCAAAAGCTTGGCAATATATCGCCAAGTGTTTAACAAATTATAACACTACTTGAAATAGCATTGAAATTAACAATGATTCTCCCCCAAAAAAGGTGTAAAAGAACTCCTTAGGAACATCCGAATGCAACCAAAAGGGAAGGTGCTCAACTAGACCCCACTAGGAGTCTACGTACCAAATTTCACCTTTCTAGGACATACCGTGTTTGAGTAATGCGAGATGCATACACACATACACACATACGTACATACATACGGACATACGGATGTCACGAGAAAACTCGTTGTAATTAACTCGGGGATCGTCAAAATGGATATTTTGGGTGTCTATACGTTCCTAGGCACATATCCGCGTGTGGTCGGGTCGAAAAAAAATCTCAACATTAATTCGGGGGTGAGCAAAATGGAAATTAAGGCAGATTTTTGAGTGAAAATTTTTTCGCGAATACAATACTTCCTTTTTTGTAAAAGGAAGTAAAAAAACGCGAAAAAACCGTTTAATTCCAACTTTTCCCTATTGTTAGAATCGAATCCAACACACATTTCTTCAAATATCTCGAAAACTTCTTTCTGCAGATACTGCCTTTTGCCCGCCCACAGCAGTGTACACCTTCGTATTCACATGCCAATTTCATGTTCCGCAAGTGTTTTGCTTAATTCTCTTTTCTTGTGCTTCGTGAGTTATTTATCTCAAGTCACTTTAGTTCATCTTGACTGTGTTGCCAGATTGGGGGAAATTTCCCCATTTTGGGGAAATCTAGTACTCTCTGGGGAAATTTTATGGAAATGGGTTTTGAGGAGAATTCTTTGGGGAAAAATTTTTTTCTTGGTGAAAACCTGGGGGAAAAAAACTCAAGGAAAAAAGAATTTTTTTCTTATTTAGATTCGCGTCAAGAAGTAGTAGTTACATTGTTTGTATCGTCACAGAGATCCTGACAGACAGAGAGATATCCAGACAGAGAGACTTTCAGCTTTATTATTAGTACAGATAAAGAAAGATATTGATAAAGAAGACGAAAAAAAAAAAAGCAAAAATGGGAAGAAAAACAAAGTTGGGGAATTTTAAAAGAAAATTTGGTTATTTGGGGAAATTTTTTTTTTCAAGAGACAAAAATATTAGAGGAAGTCCATTCATTTTCTAAAAAATATTAGTGGAAAAATAATTTTTGAATGTGGGGAATTTTGGTAGAAAACATCGCTTTCTGGGGAAAAATTGGAAGGGAATTGGGGAAATCTGGGTTTGACCATCTGGCAACACTGCATCTTGAGGATAATCAAATGAATATTTCATGAATTTTACACAAAAAGATGTTTTTGGATCTTTTTAGAAAGATGAAACAATGCAAACACATACATACACAATTATTTATACGAATCGGAGACACGTAAGTAACAAATGGATTTCTGCAAAAATAAAAGTTGATTTTCTTTTTATTTTATTATTTTTGAACAGTTTTGTACTGCGAAAAAGCAAAGACCTCTCTCAAACGGCTTATTTCAATTAGTCTCAACCTTTAGAAAAACACATTGCACAAGAGTTTTCGAAAAATTTCTCGTTTTGATTGTTTTAATTAAAAACCCGTGAATAAAATTGCGTTCTTAAACTGCCCATTCAGCGCTTTTAATTCAATTTCACATCATAATAATTGTCATAGAACGTTTTAAAATAGGAAAACAAAGAGGATAGAACGTTCACTTCGCAGCACATCACACAGTTTTCGTGCCCTTACATTTCCATGGAAACAAAGAACAGAAAGAACTCCACTTTTTTGTTTAATAAATTCCATATTCACTTTTCTTCGCTACCTTTTGCACTCCTTTTAATTAGTTTCGGTTCAAAAGCTTAAAATAAAAGAAGGAGAAATCAATACGGACGAAAACTAATTTCTTTCCTGTTATTCTTTTATTTTACAATAAATCTTCTGCTTGAATGGGGGAAGAAGCATAATTTGACTAGACTGCACAGAAATTAATTTTAAGTTTCATTTTAAAATCTGTTTCTTCGGAAAACAGTTTTGTTATTGCTTTAAGACTCAATTCAAGATCACCTATTCGTGAACAATGGAATTAGAAGCATATGCAATAGTGATTTTTTTCGTTTCCTACTTTTTAAAGATATAGTTCTTATTCCAAATTAAGTATTCTTAACTTGAGAATTTTAATTGAACGAAACTTTTTCTTTACCGAGTCTTGGAATAACGAAACAATTGATGGAAAAACTTTTCTCAAACTTTTTTGGATCTTTTGAGAAAGATGAATAATCAACAATAACATATATATATATTTCTTTAATCCAATATTATGTTGGCGTTTTTAAGCGTTATAGATACACGAACACGAATATATTAGTGACGAGTTGGAGAGCCAAAATTTTCTTTAAAAATATTTTCCTTTCATTTGACATGTGCTTTAAATATATTTTTGCACTAACTTTCATTTTAACACTAAGCATTGATTCCACATGTAGGGGGGAAGGGTGGCCCAAAGCGGGTAGGTCTTCGAAGACAGTGTTGCCAGATTGGGGGAAATTTCCCCATTTTGAGGAAATCTGGTGCTCTCTTGGGAAATTTTGGGGAAATGGGTTTTGGGGGGAATTTTTTGGGGAAAAAAAACCTCGGGGAAAAAAAATTTTTTTCGTATTTAAATTCGCGTTAAGAAATAGTGGGAACATTGTTTGTATCAAACAGCGTTGGGTTAGCTTAGCTCAACTTTATGGAATTCGCATTTCGCATTATGTGGAATATTATGCTACGGAATTCGCATTAATGTTCTGCGTGAGTAACTAGTTGATACGTGAAACAAGAAAAAAATAAGTGTGATGAAGAGTGTTCTTGGATAAATATATACAAAAATCATAGTTTAAATGTACATACAGAAGCAGAGTAGTAAATGCGAGTAGAAAAAAAAATATTTGGTTATTTCTTATCTCTCGGTCAGGCGCTTGTATTTATGACTAGTGGCACTCGCACGGCTTTGCCCGTAGTAGAAAATTAAATGGTCTTTTGGTCCCCCTGTATATTTACAAATAATGAATTATGAATTTCTCGCCAATTGGCTTGCCCACGTTACGGATCCACGTTATGATAACTTGGTAATTTACTCGTCCATCTTATGATAACTTTGCTCGGGAAAATGTTCTTAAAATTGGAATAGAAAAAGAACAAAATCAAATTTTCAAAAAATCGCTTAAAGGTGCATACCCCCATGCTACAATTTAATTCTTTGCCAAATTTCATGAAAATCAACCGAACGTCTTGGCGCTATATGCGCGTTAGAGATCCTGACAGACAGAAAGAGATCCGGACAGAGAGATATCCAGACAGAGAGACTTTCAGCTTTATTATTAGTACAGATAAAGAAAGATATTGATAAAGAAGACGAAAAAAAAAAAAAGCAAAAATGGGAAGAAAAACAAAGTTGGGGAATTTTAAAAGAAAATTTGGTTATTTGGGAAAATTTTTTTTTTCAAGAGACAAAAATATTAGAGGAAGTCGATTCATTTTCTAAAAAATATTAGTGGAAAAATAATTTTTGAATGTGGGGAATTTTGGTAGAAAACATCGCTTTCTGGGGAAAAATTGGAAGGGAATTGGGGAAATCTGGGTTTGACCATCTGGCAACACTGCATCTTGAGGATAATCAAATGAATATTTCATGAATTTTACACAAAAAGATGTTTTTGGATCTTTTTAGAAGAAAGATGAAACAATGCAAACGCACACACAAACTTTTATACGAATCGGAGATACATAAGTAACAAATGGATTTCTGCAAAAATAAAAGTTGATTTTCTTTTTATTTTATTATTTTTGAATAGTTTTATACAGCAAAAAAGCAAAGACCTCTCTTAAACGGCTTATTTCAATTATTCTCAACCTTTAGAAAAACACATTGCACAAGAGTTTTCGAAAAATTTTTCGTTTTGATTGTTTTAATTAAAAACCCGTGAATAAAATTGCGTTCTTAAACTGCCCATTCAGCGCTTTTAATTCAATTTCACATCATAATAATTGTCATAGAACGTTTTAAAATAGGAAAACAAAGAGGATAGAACGTTCACTTCGCAGCACATCACACAGTTTTCGTGCCCTTACATTTCCATGGAAACAAAGAACAGAAAGAACTCCACTTTTTTGTTTAATAAATTCCATATTCACTTTTCTTCGCTACCTTTTGCACTCCTTTTAATTAGTTTCGGTTCAAAAGCTTAAAATAAAAGAAGGAGAAATCAATACGGACGAAAACTAATTTCTTTCCTGTTATTCTTTTATTTTACAATAAATCTTCTGCTTGAATGGGGGAAGAAGCATAATTTGACTAGACTGCACAGAAATTAATTTTAAGTTTCATTTTAAAATCTGTTTCTTCGGAAAACAGTTTTGTTATTGCTTTAAGACCCAATTCAAGATCACCTATTCGTGAACAATGGAATTAGAAGCATATGCAATAGTGATTTTTTTCGTTTCTTAGTTTTAAAAGATATAGTTCTTATTCCAAATTAAGTATTCTTAACTTGAGAATCTTAATTGAACGAAACTTTTTCTTTACCGAGTCTTGGAATAACGAAACAATTGATGGAAAAACTTTTCTCGAACTTTTTTGGATCTTTTGAGAAAGATGAATAATCAACAATAACATATATATATATCCTTCTTTAATCCAATTTTATGTTGGCGTTTTTAAGCGTTATAGATACACGAACACGAATATATTAGTGACGAGTTGGAGAGCCAAAATTTTCTTTAAAAATATTTTCCTTTCATTTGACATGTGCTTTAAATATATTTTTGCACTAACTTTCATTTTAACACTAAGCATTGATTCCACATGTAGGGGGGAAGGGTGGCCCAAAGCGGGTAGGTCTTCGAAGACAGTGTTGCCAGATTGGGGGAAATTTCCCCATTTTGGGGAAATCTGGTGCTCTCTTGGGAAATTTTGGGGAAATGGGTTTTGGGGGGAATTCTTGGGGAAAAAAAACTTCGGGGAAAATTTTTTTTTTTTCGTATTTAAATTCGCGTTAAGAAATAGTGGGAACATTGTTTGTATCAAACAGCGTTGGGTTAGCTTAGCTCAACTTTATGGAATTCGCATTTCGCATTATGTGGAATATTATGCTACGGAATTCGCATTAATGTTCTGCGTGAGTAACTAGTTGATACGTGAAACAAGAAAAAAATAAGTGTGATGAAGAGTGTTCTTGGATAAATATATACAAAAATCATAGTTTAAATGTACATACAGAAGCAGAGTAGTAAATGCGAGTAGAAAAAAAAAATATTTGGTTATTTCTTATCTCTCGGTCAGGCGCTTGTATTTATGACTAGTGGCACTCGCACGACTTTGCCCGTAGTAGAAAATTAAATGGTCTTTTGGTCCCCCTGTATATTTACAAATAATGCATTATGAATTTCTCGCCAATTGGCTTGCCCACGTTACGGTTCCACGTTATGATAACTTGGTAATTTACTCCTCCATCTTATGATAATTTTGCTCGGGAAAATGTTCTTAAAATTGGAATAGAAAAAGAACAAAATCAAAATTTCAAAAAATCGCTTAAAGGTGCATACCCCCATGCTACAATTTAATTCTTTGCCAAATTTCATGAAAATCAACCGAACGTCTTGGCGCTATATGCGCGTTAGAGATCCTGACAGACAGAAAGAGATCCGGACAGAGAGATATCTAGACAGAGAGACTTTCAGCTTTATTATTAGTAAAGATAAAGAAAGAAAAAGATGAAGAAAACAAAAAAAAGAAAAAAAAAGCGAAAATGGGAAGAAAAAAAAAGTTGGGGAATTTTATAAGAAAATTTAGCTATTTGGGGAAATTTTTTTTCTTCAAGAGACAAAAATATTAGAGGAAGTCGATTCATTTTATGAAAATATTAATGAAAAAATAATTTTTGCATTTGGGGAATTTTGGTAGAAAACATCGCTTTTTGGGGAAAAGTTAGAAGGGAATTGGGGAAATCTGGATTTGACCATCTGGCAACACTGTTCGAAGAACGCTCGAAAATTGTAGTTTTTGGATTTTAATCGCAACAATTTCGGATTTATTTCCAAGCAGGGTTCTTGAACTTCAAAATAAAAAGTGATTTTTGTATTGTTTCGAACCCAATATTTATTTATTATCAAACTTAACAAACATGTGGAAAACCCGCTTTGCCCCACCATTGAACCCAAAGCGGGTAAGCTTAACTAATGGTGGTTTGGTACATTTTCCAATCAAATATGAAATTATAAATGACTAAAACAGTTTACTAGCTACCTGCCACTATATAAAAAAAATGTAAAACAGTTGTACTTATCCAATTTAAAGTCAGTACATTTGCTTATAAAACATAAAGAAAAAACTGAGTTAATTAATAGACTAATCAATTGAAATCCTAAAAAAATAGCTGTTTAAAGTTATACTTATCCTACTGAAAGGGAAAATCTAAGTCAGCACACGAGTGAAGAAATTGGAAATAAATATATGATTAAATCCTATACCCGCTTTGCTCGACCTGCTTTGCCCAAAGGCACGTTTTTTATTTCAATAATTATAACCTTAAATTAATAATTAAAAAAAAAACGGAATGACCATCGTAGTTTATAGGTGGATAGTGTCAGAATAAGTTAATATTATTGACAAAAAAAAATAATAATTTGAATTTTGACATCTTGAATTCAAATTATGTTTTTCGCAATCACGAGTGTGTGTATGTAGGCGTGTGTGTTTGTGTGTGGTGTATGTGTGTTTGTGTGCAGGGTATGTGTATGTGTGTAGGGGGTATGTGTATGTGTGTAGGGGGTATGTGTATGTGTGTAGGGGTATGCGTATGTGTGTAGGGGGTATGTGTATGTGTGTGTAGGCATGTGTGTTTGAGTCTGTATGCTGGCATAAGTGTGTGGGTAATTGTGTGCATGAATGTGTGTGTGTGGGGGGGGCATGTGTATGTGTGTGTAGGCATATGTATTTGTGTCTGTGTGCAGGCATGAATGTGTGGGAAATTGTTGTGTATTTTTGGGTATGTTTTTGTGTGTGTATGTGTAGGTGTAAGTGTGTGTATGTGTTTGTGTGTGTGTGTGTGTAGTTGTGTATGTATGCGCGTGTGTGTAGTTTTGTATGTATGCGCGTGTGTGTAGGACCTGGAGACGGTTTTCGCTATAGGAGCAGCATCGTGAGGAGCCGGTCGACGGTGATGGTGCGGAGGGTGGCGGGGGGGAAAATAAAATGATAGCACGCCAAAAATAGTCAAATAAAAGCAATAAGCAATCGTGATTTCTCAAAAAAAAAAAAAAAAGCTGGTCTTTGACTAATCACAAGTTACAAAACTTCATCCTTTTTTAAATGTATCATTTTTTTTTTTAATTTCAAGCCTGGTTGCGCCATGTCGCTTCACTGCTGTTTCGCGGGGACTGATAATAACTCGGGGGTGTTCGGGTAAACACGACATACGTATTCATCGCCGCTAACATACCATGGGGGGAGGGATATACGAAGGCCTGCCCGATTTGGGCCATCCTCCCCTACTTCTTTTTATATTATTTATGAAACAATTTTCACACCAGATACTGTTTAAAAACAGAATATTAAATTCAGTCTTCAGTAAAAGAATCCTTTACTACCGCTTTTCGCTATACATAGCCCCTTGATTAGAACGCTGTCTGCTTCTACTGCCTAATATCCTTTAGTCTACAAAAACTGAAGCACTAAGCACATTAGAAATGCCATTATACTAAGCGAAAGAATAGGCATCAGCTTCATTCACCTAATGTTTTAAAAAATGCTGAAATTATGCACCAAGTCGTCGAACTTCCACTTTTTTTCGGAAAATAAATGAGTGATTTTTAAAAAAATTCCTCTTTTTATGGTACGTAAATTACTTTTTAAACAAGTTCACTCAATTAGAAAATGTTAATTTTAATAACTGTTTTCACTTGTGTAAGGCAATTCAATCTTTAATTATTTACTGCAATTTTAACTAATGCATATACATTAATCATTCATGTTTTTATTAATTACTTTTATTTTCCGTTTTAACCAGGATTTCACTCAGCCGCATTCATCCCGGTCAAATTTGAGCTGATTGATCGGGACACTGTCGTACTTTTTTCCTATCGATTTATAATTGAATTGACGAGTTCGAAAATCACTCATCTCCGTCAAAACTAAACAAGAGACACAAAAATCTACATCATTTAATATTCAACTGATATACAGGCCTTTTTTCACTTTTTTACTTCCTTTTTCAAAAAAAGGAAGTATTGTATTCGCGAAAAAGGTTCACTCAAAAATCGACGTTAATTTCCATTTATCTCACCCCCGAATGAATGTTGAGTTCTTTTTTCGATCCGATCACACGTGGATGTATGCCTAGGAACGTACAGACACCCGAAATATCCATTTTGACGCCCCCCGAGTTAATTACAACGAATTTTCTCGTGATGTCCGTATGTACGTATGTATGTGCGTATGTGTGTATGTGTGTAAGTATCTCACATAACTCAAAAACGGTATTTCCTAGAAAGTTGAAATTTGATACGTAGACTCCTAGTGGGGTCTAGTTGTGCACCTTCTCTTTTGGTTGCATTCGGATGTTCCTAAGGGTGTCTTTTGCCCGTTTTTTGGGGGAAATCATTGTTAATTTCGATGTAAACTCAAGTTGTGTTATAATTTGTCGGACACTTGGCGATATATCGCCAGTCTTTTGGTCGCCAAGTTTTGTCACCAACTTGGTGACAAATTTGGCGATTTTTTCTTTTTTTTTGAAATTTGGTTTCAATTTGGCCATTGTTGTTGATATTTAGAGAGTAAACAATTGAATAACATTAAGATTGCCAACAATGGGGAAATGACATTAAATTGGAGTAAAAGAAAGTCATGTGATGTCACACATCAGCTCGTTTTCAGGAGAATATGTCTGTTTACCCAACATTCCTTTACCTGCATCGGGATTAAAAAAACTTCTTTCTTCATAAGAAAAAAAATAGTAATAAGAATAACTAAAAATTGAGGATGACTTAATTTAGGACTCAGAGATCAATTTACAGTACCAATTGTTCACAAATACCTCAACTTTTTAAAAAAATTGCTTACATAGATACAGCACATTAAGATGTTGTCCTAAGCATTGCTCTTTCAGATTAAGAAAACTAACCATGGAAGAGCAGGGAACTAACTAATCAACTGCCATAACTCTCAAAAGAAAAGAAAATAATGATTTCTTTTCTTGATCAATAACTTAAAAGCTGTAGAATGAAGTATCTGCTTTTGGGTTTAATAATACTTATTTTCCTATGGATGGAACTGCATTTACATAAACATCTCATATTTTTAACAGCTGCATACATAGATACAATGCATTAAAGATGTTATTGTATCCAACGTTCCTTCAGATTAAGAAATCTAACAATCGAAGAGCAGCGCAACTAATGTCAGAAGAAAAGAAAATTTATGTTCCCAAGAACACGGCCGTTTCGTCCGTTGGTTATTCTGCAGCGATCCGGATCCTTTTAACGTACTATTATCGTTATCGTACACGGCAGTAAAAGGAATTCTTTTGAACAAGAATTACTTTTCTACAGTACTATTACCCGGCTGATCATTAGTCGTTAAAGAACTTATACAATTCCAGTGAGATTTATAAATTTTCTTAACAATACTTTCTCTTGATTTAGCACTCACTGTCCTAGAGATGATGCAGAATAATTGAACATTGATATATTGGATTGTTTAATTTAAAGTTATTTCAGTCAGAAATTTTACACTTCTTTATCTTTACTAATAATAAAGCTGAAAGTCCCTCTGTCTGTCAGGATCTCTGTGACGCGCATAGCGCCTAGACCGTTCGACCGATTTTCTTGAAATTTGGCACAAAGTTAGTTTGTAGCATGGGGGTGTGCACCTCGAAGTGATTTTTCGAAAATTCGATGTGGTTCTTTTTCTATTCCAATTTTAAGAACAAAGTTATCATAAGTTGGACGAGTAAATTACGAAATTATCATAACGTGGAACCATAACATGGGCACAAGCCAATTGGCGAGATACGAAATTATCGTAACGTGGAACCGTAACATGGGCACAAGCCAATTGGCGAGAAAATTCACCATACATTATTTGTAAATATACAGGCGAACCAAAAGACCTTTTAATTTTCTATTGCGGGCAAAACCGTGCGGTTACCACAAGTTAGATTATAAAGCAATTTTACAATCTAAAGTGCACAAATGTTTTTTCTACCGTGAGAAATATTCAATTTTGAATAATGAAGGAGGTTAAGTGACTTTCATATTAACGTTCTCTACTATGCATTTTAATATGCAATGTCATCTGGTTTTCAGAACGCAATTTAGGTAACTTAATCCTTTTGTAAGTCATAAAGATTTTAAATAAAAGTCTGCATGAATATCCGTACTTGAAAGCGTTTATACAAAATAGTTTCCATTATCTAAAGGGTGTTTTTTTTAGAGGCATAGAACTTTAAGTTGGCAACACTGTTTGATATGTGTGCCATTTTGATAGCTGTCACTTGTTTTGTGTTCAGTTCGGTTTGCCATTTCGTCATGAATAGACAACAAGGCGGTGCAACATGCCACACAGCGCACGTCACAATTGATTTATTGAAAGAAACGTTCGGTGAACGAATAATTTCGCGTAATGGACCCGTGAATTGGCCTGCAAGATCACGCGATTTAACACCGCTGGACTACTTTTTGTGGGGCTGTGTGGAGTCTCTGGTCTACACCGATAAGTCACAGAAGATTGACGCCTTGGAAGAGAACATTCGCCACCTTATTACTGACATACGACCTCTATTGCTGCAAAACATGAGAAAATTGGACTTTCCGATTAGACTTTCTCCGAGCCAGCCGAGGTGGCCATATGCCAGAAATCATGTTTAAATAAAAATGGCAAAGAATGATCTTTCGAATAAAGCAACATTCATGGCAATTAACAACATTTAACTATGTTTTATTTGAACCTTAAGTTCTCTACTTCTAAAAAAAAAACACCCTTTACCTTGTGTCTCAAGATGTATACTCGAGGAGTTGCTCTCTGCGCTAAGTGTGACGCCATACATTTCTCAAGCATTGTTTCGAATGCGATGGCTGGTATAAGGACCCTACTCTTTGGAGTGACGAAAAAAAGAAGAAATACGGCGGCATGCAGTTTAGGCCTTCTTGATGAGACAGTTTGTATTTTTCCAAGCCTCAGGACAGTTAAAATTCTTAATTTTTTTCCCCTGAAGGAGTTAACAGTCATGTGTACTTTAATTTAGCAAAGTGAAGGAATAAATTGAATATAGAGCTCTAAGGCAAAAAAAAAAAAAAAAAGACTGAAACTGAAACTTCGAAACTAACATTACTAATCTTATAGCGTTATAAAACATATCCTTCGCATTGACTTATGTTACCACAGAAGAAAGATCGACTCGATTCAGTACAGGCCCTGGAAAACCTTCACCAGAGCTGCCTCATCAACAAACAACAACAAAGCTGAAAAGGAATGCGGCCTCACCCCATTCGAAACCAAAATAAAATTATCCACAGTTAAATTCAATTAGTATACAAAGTCTACCTGAAAACCAAGTTTCCAGCAGAACTTTTAAAGCGTGGAGCGAAAAATCTTGGCTGAAAAATTCTCAACCCGGGACCTGGAATTCAAAGGAGACATCAAGTTCCAAGCACGAGAGTCACAAGGTTAGATGACTGATGGGCAAGCTCTGGATTCCTTGGTAAGTTCATCGGTTTTCTCATTACCAAGAATATTTACGTGGCCTGGTATCCATTGTAACGTGCAGTATCTCTTGGCTGCGATGATTTCGTTAATGGATTGGATGATTCCAGAATTAATTCTAATTTGGCACTGATCTTTCTGAATGGCATGCAGTGCGGATCTTGAATCGAAGTAGACGATAATGCGATTGAACTCGTGGATGCTCTTTGAGTGGAAAATTTCCAACGCGTTCTTGATAGCAACGAGTTCGCATGTGTAGTTGGAGGCGAATTCCCCTACTGAAATTTTCGAGTCACTTGAAATTCCAAAGAACCTTCACGCACTTTGCACCTTCAACCGCATACAATGTTTAATCTAAATCTTCCAGGACCCTGCACTAAAAAAGAATTTGCCTCAGTAATCAAAGGAAAAGGCGACCATTCCATCAAAGAACATACCATCCAAACTCAAAACCTGGTAATGGCCTGCACAGACGACTCCTGTGACTCAAATCTTGATAGAGAAGGTGCACGAGTCTTCTTGAAGGGTTTAGATATTGAACACCGGTGTCACTGGGCGACGTTAAATATGCTCGTGGTCTCAATGTCCTCCAAGTGAAACGATACCTCTGGGAGGTAGCTATTAGCACCTGGACTAGTTCTAAATTCTCATTAACTGTTCGATCCGGTGATGGTGCTGCCATCTATCGGTATATAAAATAATGGAGGCAAGGCACTTAGTATGCAGTCCTCGACATAAATACAGTTGTAGTCGGTTGTGACTCTGAATAGGAATAGGAACACCAGTGTCACAAATTTCAGTAGGGGAATTCGCCTCCAACTAGACATGCGAACTCGTTGCTATCAAGAACGCGTTGGAAATTTTCCACTCAAAAAGCATCCACGAATCCAATCGCATTATCGTCTACTTCGATTCAAGATCCGCACTGCATGCCATTCAGAAAGACCAGTGCCAAATTAGAATTAATTCTGAAATCATCCAATCCATTAACGAAATCATCGCAGCCAAGAGATACTGCACGTTACAATGGATACCAGGCCACGTAAATATTCTTAGTAATGAGAAAACCGATAAACTTGCTAAGGAATCCAGAGCTTGCCCATCAGTCATCTAACCTCGTGACTCTCCTTTACGCCAATGCAGGTTGCCAGCCGAAGACTGATCAACAATAGCTTTAAATAAAGGGTGTTTCAAAATGAATAGCGGGGTTTCAACATGTTATAATATTCATTACACCAAACTTACAGCCACAAGTGATATATCAAATGAAAGAGAAACTCAAACAGTTTTACATAATAGCCTACAAGTGTTCAATGTGACCACCATTCGTCACTCGGCACACGTCAAGACGATATGCGATTTCTTCCCAAACTTTGATGAGTCTCATTCGTAATTGCTGCAACAGCTGTCACACGGTCCTTAATAAACCCCCAAAGATAGAAATCACACGGCGTTAGGTCGGGTGATCGTGGAGGCGATGGGAAACAAGTCCTGTCATTAGGCCCCTTACGGCCAATCCAGTGGTCGGGTACAGTTAGGTTAAGCCAATCGCGTACCTCATTATGCTAGTGAGGCGACGCACCATCTTTCTGAAAGATAAAACAAAAAACGCTTTCTGTTCTTTAGTCGCCATCTTTGCTACAAGCGCTTTCTAGCGGATAGCAGCAGAAACATTCCCCTCGCATGCGCACTGATGCCAACAAACAAAACTGTTTGAGTTTCTCTTTCATTTGATATATCACTTGTGGCTGTAAATTTGGTGCAATAAATATTATAACATGTTAAGACCCCGCTATTCATTTTGAAACACCCTGTTTTCTGCTCGAGCTCTAATTAGTAATTGTGCAATAGCATCATTTGTAACAGACTAAGAACAAAGCACATAAAAGGGGTGAAAGTCGAAACAGACGACAAAGAAATTGCACTAATTACTTCCTAACGTGCCCCAATGTTCAACTGTCGCATCAGCATTACTTCGGCTACTCAGCAATTCAAACCAGATTTTTCTAGATCAGCACAAGAAACCCCGATATTTTTTTTTCTTCAGATAAATCTGTTGAGGTCGCTTCGCAGCAATCTTAGCTTTTTATAAACACATCATGGGCATGTCATCATCATTGATTTGTGTAAAAACTTAATGTTTTCGAAGTGAAACCAATCAATTAAGCATCATAAACGCTTTTCCCCTCCGTTTTTAACGAATTCAACTTGGAGGGGAGGGGAACTCGAGAAGAAAAAAAACAAATTTGTAGGAAGTTGATGATTACAAACGGTTGGTCGTCGGTACTTTTGATTCTCGATAACTGTAGACAACACTGCCACAAAACAATTTCTTCGACGAAAAGAATTCCCCCTATGTAATTGGAAAGAACGATCTATCAATGCCATCATTTTTTAAAACGTGTAAAAGAATTTAATAATAGTCTTGATATTCAGTAAGTTACGGCCCTATAGCCAGGGCTAAGGCAGAAATACATGAAATACACCGCCAGCTCAGTCAGCTGTCTGGTCAGTGCTAATTCTATATTAGCTACTAGTTTGTTTGGCAGTCTAGGCTTCCTTAAGAGGTTTTCCACCTCCAGCTCAGTCACTCCCATGCCAGGCTGATGAGTGCTAATAAGCACGAAACTGCAGTCCACGGCTGGAATTGACTGAGCTGGCGTGTAGTTCATGCATAGTCTTGATGTTATGCGGATGTGGTGCAGTAATTGAACGCATAGAATATTTGAAATGTCCTTCATTTTATTTCCTATTACACCAAAAAAGTGAGTTCGTTTCTACTAAAAATAATATTCTTCGAAATGAAGGTCACCCTGCATTATTGGACTTTAAAATACTGAACTTTAATTGAAATAAGTAATGAAAGTAGAAAAGAGAAAGTGGTATTAAGCTCTACAGAGAAGATTGTAGACGTTTGACAGCAGAAGTTTAAAGCACTGAACATTATTAAGTTTTTCTGATTTTAATCCTCGAAAAACTAAGTTTCATCTAAACCTTATTTTATTACATACTTTAATAACACAAAACCTTGACTACGTTTTTAAAGTGCACTGAAAGATTACAAAACTAATCTTCTTATACGATGAAAAAAAAAAAAAAAAGAATAAGCTTAATAAGAAACCATGAAATGTAATTCTCAGAGATGGGTTTTGTATTTTTTAGACGAGTATTTGAGGAATACATAAAAATGGTACATAAAAAGGGATTTTCTTCTTTTTTTCTTCCAAAAGTATTGTCGGCAAATTTTTCAAGTATCATTTTCAGAAATAGAGAAAATGATGGCACTTAATTTAAGTAGTTTTTATTTTAAATTAATGAAAGTGTTTATAGGATTTAATTTTCAGAACCAAAGCTGTTTTAGACATTAAAAACTCTATTTTACAGCTACAGTAAAGCTTGCAAGTCAATGCCTCAAGCAAATATCTCATCATTGTTACAGTACACAGTAGGCGTAACCACTGTTATTTAGTACATATTTTTCTTAGTTAAGCATGTGAAAAAATCTACTGTACTAGAGGTTTTCGAATAATGTAGATTTTGCGATATTCAATGACAGTATTTCAATAGTTTGGTTCATGAGGATGAAATACTAAAAATGACAGATCAGAATATTATTTTCCTTTCTTTTATATCTAATACGTAGAAGAAAGTATCGAAGTCATGAAATTTTTCAAACATCAAATTTCGACGGATTTGTGTGTTTTTATGTGTATTAAATGGATTTTGAAAATTTTGTAAAAATGTCTTTCTGTGTGCTTGAATGTGTACTATCCCCTTTTGTGACTAATCTAGCATAAAAACTGCTACATGAATTTGAACGAAATTTGGTACTGTAGAATGGTACAACTTTGTGCCAAGGGGGCCACTGTTGCCATGTCGATGATTTTGCTCTCTAGTGGCCTCTTTTTCGAACTTACGAGCTCCGAAAAAAAATCACCAGGTAGCGTTACCATTTAGGCAACTAAAGACGCTTGATCGGAGATTGTCATGTTTTTTGTATACCTTAGATAACTTAGTCGTTCTTAGTACGTGATTCGACTCTCTCATAAAAGAGCCAAAAGTCTCCTTTGGGCAGACCCTTTGTACTGTTTTCCAAGATCTGGTAACTTCAGATTTGTTTTACTAATAAGTCAGTTATGGACTAAGCCGCTTGTTGATTTAAAATGTTTCATAGTTTTCGCAATCTCTCAAGATTTATCGAAAATGGGAATGTTGGGATACAACAACGGGTCACCTATTTTTTACGGTTTTTAGTGGCTTGGAGCTTCAATTTATTCTCTGTAGGGATGCTTTCGTCATATTTTGTGTCATTTATTGTAAATAATGGCAAGGAGAAACAGAAGAAAGGTTGAGGGTCGCCCTATCACCCGTACTCTTAGGAGTTTTTAAAGAAGGTGCTGACTGAAATCTGGACCAAATACAAACTGAGATAATTCTTAAAAATAATTTATTTTGATGAAATTTGAAAATCAGAGATGTGATTTCGAATTTAATTTTCAAAAAAAATTTTTTTTTGATCTCGTTTAAAATTTGTCAGACCTACGTATTTTCTGAGACCTAAGTATAGGTACCTTACCTTTAGTTGGTGAGATTTTTCTAGTTTTCAGTCTCTATGTCAAAACCTAAGCAGATAATAAAGGACGTTATCT